>NC_043766.1:10601631-10649131 GCF_902148845.1 Salarias fasciatus | reverse complement strand
TATAGTGCATACTCTGTCCATTTTACGGGAAAAAAGATTCAAAACAACTTTTCTAACATTGAACAAAGAGAGAACTAGTAAGTGTCGTTTGTAAGTCTCTTTTTTTTTTTCCTTTTTTGTGCGGTCTTCCCCCGCTTTTCACCAGGGTCGCCACACTGAATCCGTGTTGCCAGACGGGGCTCCGGGGGACACCGCGGCCGGGACAGGCACAGACGTGCTCACGTTGTTGGCGTACACGGGGATAACGGGGCCATTGGGCGCGAACGCCGCGTTGGGTATGAGGAAAGCAAACTGTCCGTCTGTGGCAGGCACGATCTGGAAGCCGCCGTACACTTTGGTGGCGTCTGAAGGTAAAGCGGCCGGCGAGGAGCCTCCTTTACAGGACACGGGGTTCATAGGCAGGACCTGCGGGGACGAGCTGGGGATCTGAACCATGGGCTGGCCGAAGGAAGGATGTGTTGGCCCGGCGGTGGAAGGGAGCGGGTGTTGGTGCTGATGCTGGCTGGGGTAGTTCATGGCGTTGATCTGGGTCATGCAGTTGGCCAAGTGGCCGAGAAGCCGCGTCCTGACCTCGGTGTTCACACCTTCGCAGGTGGACAGGAACCGGGTGACTTCATTCATGCATTCACTGAATCCAGCACGGTACTTCCCCAAAACAGTGGGATCGGTGTTCAGGGCGGCTGCAGAGACAGGCAGAAAAGTATTTCAGTCAGGTGCACACCTTGTCACATGTGTTTAAAGTTCAAAAGTCTATAAAATGCTGGGATGGTCGGGGATTTCTAAGAGTTTACACTGCAAGCACCTGTGGCGATCTGAATGCTACAGTCAGAGACAAATTATACCGAGAAATGTAACTTACCGGTCATTTGAGCCCTCTGGAGGTTCCGGAGATGCTTCACCGTCATCTCCAGGATGTCCGCCTTCTCCAGTTTAGAGTGTCTGGAGCTCTGAAAGGTCGACAAACACGCACGGTCAAGACTACACGCTCATTTCCCCGCTATTACACAGGAATCGTTTCGGAATCTATTAATAACTCGTGCATCGACTTGTGTACTTACATCTTTTTTGAGAGCGTCCAGGATGAGAGTTTTCAGCTGCCCCAAGCTCTCGTTGATTCTAGCTCTTCTCCTCTTTTCCATTATAGGTTTTGAAGACTAGAAATAAGGACAGAATGACATTATAATCCTCTCCAGTTCCGTGCGTAAAAGCTCAAATCCACGCGTTGGACGAGCCACTTCTGTTTCTGATGACACGTTTAAGACTTGATAATTGAAAGTAATATTTAATATAAGATCGATACCAACCTTTCTGTGCTCCGATGCTGTCTTGGGTTTATCCGGAGTTGTGTTCATGCTTGCCGGGGTTGCAGCAACGGGAGAGGAGGAGGATTTTTCCATCATATCGGCAGGCATCTTTTTTTATCAGAAATATCCAACAAAAGCCACAGCAAATAACGATCCAGTTGTTTATGATATGGAAGATTAATGTTTTCTATGTGTGATATTCAAAAGTCCCTTCTCCTTCAAGGAAAACGCTAAGAAATCCTGAGATGTGTATCGAGTTAAAATCCGTCAGAGCGATGCGCAGCAGCTGCGGATGCCAGGAGCGGATGCCGTCTCTCTGTTGGGCGCTCCGCGTGTGGCTTGTATTTATATCTCACACTGCACGCGAACGGCTCGTGTGAAACTTCCCAAACTTTCTTTCCCACAGTAACTTTCCACCAATCACAACGAGAGACACGCGGCCCGAGGGAGGACGGCTCGTGGTCGGCGCCCTCCCATTGGTTCTTTGGCCGCTGGAGCTGGCGGCCAATGGCGCACGGCCCGGGTTCAGGGCACAGCCGAGGAAACTGCCTTCAGTCTTCAATCATCGTAGCGTTTACATATTAACAGTGGAGCCGCTGACTGGGCATCGCCACCAGAAGCCGGCAGCGGGACCTCTTATCTTTCAGAGGGGAAGATAACCACAGAATGCACTGTAATATGACAATAAAACGAATGGATTAATTGTGAGGAGCACAACAACAAGCGCAATAACAATTATAATGTTATTACATATACATGCACAATGACATAAGAATTTGTGATTCTGGTTTGTTTCCAGATTCATACAGAAAATCCGTCGATTCCAACTCATTCTTGCATCGATTTGAAAGCTCCAACTTAAACAAAGTTAGTGAATGTTAATTAAACCCCTCTCATCTTCCCAAAAGCCCCCGATGGACAGGGGTTTGAGACGGGGCGCACAGGTGGGCGCAGTTTTCAAAACACTTCAAACAAACTTTTACATTTGCTGTTTTAATACAAATCATAAACAACTTAGGATAACAAGTTTCAAAGAAACCGTATAAAAGACACACTCAAACTTTAATAAACAATCGATCAATTATATTCCATAAAGTCACTGGAATTGTGTGAGTAAACTTAAACGCGCACACTCCACGTTACAGCAGTTCCTGGCTCTGTGGTACAAATTTTGGCACTTAATCATCTGTCGGTGTTGTGAATGTGGAGCACGTGCCAGGATGTTTTATGAGTGTGGTGGTTGGAGGTTTGGCCGCCGGGCTGCCGGGGGGCCGCCGGGCCAGGGAGGAGGGTGAATGGGGTGAGGAGAGGGTATGTGGCGGCGGCGGCGGCGGTGGTTTACATTAGAGGGGAAGGTAAATAGCAGCTGCTGTTTTAAAAGCCTGGGAAAACCACGCCTACAGAGAGAGCTGGATCGGGCTCCCTTATCGGAATGTGAGCCAGAGCAGAGATATTTCTGAGCCTGGAGAGCTCACACGATCACACCGATGCCTCCTCCTTCCTCCTCCTCCTCCTCCTCCTCCTCTTTCCTGCTCCTTCCCGCCTGTGATCGCCCGACAGCGTTCAAGGCTTTTTTAGATTTCAGGTCATAATTTCATTTCCTTATCTTTATTGCTGTTGAACAGACGTAAGAGCCGACGAACAGAAAGAGAGGAAAACAGAGCACACATTTCTCTCTTATTTATTGACGGACTGGACTCCACATTTCTCCTGTTGAGCACTGATCACTTAAAGTTTACAACCCTGCATTGCCTCCGATAGTTACCGTGGTTAGGAGCACTAAAGTTTGAAGAGCTCTTGAGGTAATGATCATTTCTCCCTACCTTCATCCTTACGTTCTCTAATACACAAATAACTCTTAAAATTTAAAAAGTAACTAAACGTGACAAACAAGGAGTTTTACTTCCAACTCATCATCTAACATACATAACAAGCTTAGTAAAAACTAAAAAAAAAATTCAAAATATACTTCAAAACATTATTTCCTAGTGAATTGAGCGAAATTAAAAATAGATCTGTGCGCAAAGTTTATAACTTTGCCAGTCCGGTGTCGGGAGATGTAACGTGTGAAAAGTGACTTTGCGAGTGAAATAAGACATGGAATAAACTTAGGAAACGGCTATAACGTGATCCCGCCGTTTCCTGTGTTATTTCTGTGTGTGGAGCGCGGTGCGTGCCTCGCTGCTGCGCTCACACACTCAGAGCTGCAGCAGAGACCGCGACACGTGGCGCGCGAGCGACCAGAGGAAGGCGCTCCTCTCGCCGGCTTGCCGCCTGATCTGCGGGGCGTCGCCAGCGGCTGGCCGCAAGATCGTGAATTTGATAGGCAACATGAAGCTGCCACGGCTCCAGATCCTCAGTTGAAGGCGAGAGACGTGCAAAGATGATTTCAGGCTCATGCCTGTACTTGCAAAACATTAATTCTAGTGTCTGCAACGCAGTGGCATCACAACCAGCAGCTTGCAGACAGATACAATAGGGGGAAATATAATTCACATGCTCCCTATAGCATTGTATTCCCAAATGACTATGTCAATTAATTAATAACTGAATTAATTCCTAAATTTTCAAATTTAATTCTAAAAATGCTTTGCACCACTTTAAATGCCTTAATGAGTACCTGGCATGTGGAAACATCAGTGAAATCACACATGCATCCTTCCCATAGTTGAAAACTTTGCTTTAGGCAGGAGGGGGGCTCGTCTGTACATGCGTTCAAAGCAGCTGCAATCCTAAATATCCTTAATGCCACAGCAATCCTGCCGCTGTCAAACACGTCTCTCACACGTCCCTTTGTTTTGCACTGCACACCTGAGTCATTTTTTTTAACACAATGGCACTGACAGACTTCCAAAACAAGCGTATTGCTGGTGAACGTACAGAGCGCAGGTTTTGAAACACTCTCCGCCTGAACGACTTTCTCACGCTCATGTTGCAAGAGGTCCTGGCGGTGAACTGAGTCACGGAGCACTGGATATGTCGGTCCCTCCCTATTCCCTGCGCTGAACATCTTATCGGGCGCACCTGGCTGCAATGAGTGTTACTGTTGTTATCAAGTCGCTATCACAAAACATTCATGGGAAAGACACTGATGAGCAACAAAAATGATTCTCTGTTCTATAAAACATTTATTGTGGGACATTAAAAATATGGAGGAAGCCGAAATGAAGTTGTGTTTGACACACCATGTGCTCTCTTTTACAGTTTGTAGCTGAAGCCTGGTCCACTGTCCCCTGTTCTAACCCTCATTCCTCCTGACCTTATCCTGTCTAGGTCTTTATCTCTTTTATATGACACCCCGTCCACCCCCCAAGCACTTCTTACTGCCCTGCTACTTTTATCTACCTCTTCCTCTTTTCCCTCTTTTCCCACTCCTCTGCTTCTAGTCTTTCCCAGGACTCCTATCTTTATTGACTCTTCTAGACCATGGACCTCCACACACTGCAATAATGCAATTAGGTGGGGAGATTGTGCAAAGTGTGTGTGTGTGTGTGTGTGTGTGTGTGCGCGCATGTGTGTCTGTACGTGGATATTGCACTCACAAACTCAAAACAACCTGGCCCTCTGTCACCCATTGAGCATGCCTTAATGTGTAAGCCATTGGTGAGTGGCACTGGTGCCAAACAGGCTATATGGTGCAACAAAGGTGTTAATGTTTTGTGTGCAGACAGAGGGGTGGAGTCAAAGCTCAAATGGTATCCTGGCATTAGCGGGTAGCAAAAAGAGCATGAAGCGTGTAGACAGGCTTTATCAGGGCCAGGCTTGTGGTCATGCATGTGAAACAGTCGGCGTGAGGGTGGCACTGCGTTGATGTAGCCTGCTTTCCCAAGCAGCTTCATCAGGTTGGCCGACTTTATTCACCCAACAGTCCACAGTCTGTGATTAGCATGGTCAACAAGTCACAGACATTATCACTTCCCTTCAGAATAAGGGTGTATATGTATTAACAGTCACTGCTGGTCAACTGCTAATTAAGTTTGAAGCTATACCTGGAAATTTGCAGTAAAGGAAATTATGTTACTGACAAACAGTCCAAGACATCAATTTCCACACAACTGAAACACTGCAGAGGTACAACAAACAGGTGAAAGCTTATATGTGTTGTTCTTTTTGTTTTGGTTTGATCCATCTTAAGCGCCTCATATAAAATTCAGTGCAACAATTAATTTCTGATTCTGTGAGTTTAATTTTACTAATTTAATTATTATCTTTAAAATTGTTATATTGTTATATTTTTTCCTCAGCAGGAGATTGCTCAGAAGTCCTTAGTAGTAACATAAAAAGGAAGACCATATCATCAATTTAAGGAAGACAAGAATATTTAATCGGTGAGTTTGGGAATGAAGTTAAACTTTGAAGTGAACCTAGAAGTCTGCATGTATGTGGTGCATCTTTCCTCTGACTGAACTGACAGAAAACATTCTACAACTCTGGACCAGTATAAGCTGAAAATGATCAAGCTATATTTCAAGCCATTAAATAGCTTTATTTTTTTCTCTCTCTCTCTCTTTCTTTTTACGAGGTAAGGTAATAATGCTTGCTGTTCAATGCAGACATACTGTGCTTCGGAGAGACAACCTGCATCAGAAATATGCTCAAATATGTTAAACTTATGCCATATTCTTCGAAATCATGCTTCCTCCTATAAATTCTATAATCAGAGAAAACATTAAGAAATCAGTAAATCAGTGTACATTTGTGAGAAACATTGCACTATATCTAGAAGAATCCACTACGCAGTTAAGTACAGATACTCTAGCACCACCCACAATCAGTCTTAACAGAGTGACCCATCACCCAAGTTGCGCACAGTGTGAGCGCAGGGTTATGGCAAACAGAGGGTTGTGCGAAAGCGATAAGCTCTGACAACTTACAGAAAGCTCTGAATGATAGCAGAGTCAGTTATTACTGATTTAGAGTGTGTGTTAGCAAGTAGAGGGGGAGTAAGCGGAGCAGCAAGTGTGTGTGTGTGTGTGTGTGTGTGTGTGTGTGTGTGTGTGTGTGTGTGTGTGTGTGTGTGTGTGTGTGTGTGTGTGTGTGTGTGTGTGTGTGTGTGTGTGTGTGTTCAATCGCATCATCCCAGTGCAGCATGAATGTGTGCAGTTAGTGGGAGTGGAGTAGGACCTGTGCTCAGCTGCTGTTAGCGAGGCCAGCCAAGGCTTGGAGAGCAGGATCAAAGCAGGGACAAAGAGAAAGAAGGAGAACTGACAGATCCTCCAAGCAGAGAGAACTAAAGGAGGAGAGAAGATGAGGGGGGGTTTGGAGTCTCTCCAGATACAGCCGCACATATCGCTCACCTCCTCTCGCACACACAAACCGAGCTGCCTGGAGCAGCCTGGGAGCAAGGAAAACAATAAGTACAGTGAATGTACTCACACTTTCTTTTTCCCATATAAACACACGCACACACACAGAAAGATCAGCGTGGGTCACTGTAAGCCTCGCAGACACAGGCGCTGGGGTCCGTTTTGGCTGGCTAAAACAGAGAGAAATGTTTTAAGGCCTCAGCGCCGGGCTGTAGACCGGAGCTTCCCCAGACGGTTGCCACTGCCTCCCTCCACTTCTCTCCACTTCAGAGACCAAGACGCTCGACTTCCTTTAGGGGTCTCTTTCTCTCCTTTGCTCCGTCTCCCCTCCCTTGCCAACCCTCTCCACCACCAGCAACCCCCCCAAGCCTGCATCCATCCACGTCACACCTCCCTTCCTTTCTCCTCTTTCTCCACCATCCAACCCTCTCCTTTTTCCAATGCCTCCTGGAAGAGACGAGCCATATTTGCATGTGTGGGGGAGGCCGTGCAGCGTCGAAGGTCAGAGGTCACGGTGAGTCAAACCTAGCAGCAGTGGAGAGGAAGCGGTTAGGGAGAGGACCAGCAAGTTGGCCTGGGTCTCTTGGCTAACATGCCTGAGGCTGCAGCAAACTGGGAATAGAGCTGCTTCTGCTGCTTTTTAGTGATGCGGGTGGGGGTGGGGGCCAGTCATGCAAATGCGCTGTAACCACCATTTACTGGATGTTCTGACTGTAGACATATTTGTGTACTAAGCTCAAACTGTCAAACTACAGGAAAGATGAAAGATAGCAGCAGATTTAGGTCAGATGATTATCATTTTCAATGCTTTATCTTTGCATTTATTTGACAAGGGTTCCCATAGTATTGGTATGATAGAGACGATGTATAGATCAGCCTATCAGGTGTTCTCTCACTTACAGTTCCTTGCTCTGCACAAAATCACTGGCCAAAAATGACTGATACAGTAAAAATAATGTGTGTATGTCTGATGGTGGAAAAAAAAAAAAGAATGAACGTAGCTCAAACATTAAATATCTCTATGAGCCACTGAAGAAATCTGTCTTTTCCTTTCATTAATCACTGTGTCCACATTAAGCAGACTGGGGCAGAATCCCAGAGTGTTTACTCTCAAAAAGCACATGGACATTTGAATTACAGGTGCATGAAGGCTCCTCATTTCCTTCCTAGGAGGCCGTTTGTTGACAGATGATAAGAAAGCCAGCCTTTGAAGACAGAAAATTGCACACACGCATGCACATGCACGTGATCGTGCGCGCGCGCACACACACACACACACACACACACACACACACACGCGCGCGCACAGAGAGAGAGAGAGAGAGAGAGAGAGAGAGAGAGCGAGTGTGTGTGTGTGTGTGTGTGTGTGTGTGTGTGTGTGAGAGACCTTACCTTACAGGATCAATTGAAGATATACCTTACATAATCCTAATTCTAACCCTTAACCTAAATCTGAACCACAGTATAACCTTTAAACTTTTTTAAAACTGTAATGATTTCCTTCATACACACAAACACACAAACACACATGCACGCGCACGCACACACACACACACACACACACACACACACACACACACACACACACACACACACACACACACACGGAGAGACACAAAGCTCTTGAACTGACAGCTTGATGCTGTGAATCATTATCTCTAATAGGCCTAGTTTAGTGTAAACAAACACAGACAGTATCGATGGAGATCTTTCCCATGGAGTCACTGATCCCTCCCGTCATCATACACAGATGAAACGTGCCAGATTCGGGTGTCTTACTCATATTTGCATAAAGGTGATGAGTTTAAATACTCTGGTTGAGAAAGGAGAAGTGAGGTGTTGTGGTGAGAATGAAGAAAATGTTTTCTGTTCCCTTCTATTTGTTTAATTTCTAGCAGCAGTGGAAATAACACTGAAGCATTGTGACAGACTTAGAGCATCAAGCAGGATTACATTTTTAACCAATACAACAATCAAATCAAAAATGGTTAAAGGGAAAGTAGATGCATCTATATTCGGACATCCTGCAATGGCATATAGGTGATATAAGAAGCATTAAACATATAAGTTTTACAAGTAAAAAAGAAAACCTCTTGTTACCACACATATTCCCGTCCATACATCAAAGTGTCCTTGAGCAAGACACTGAACCCCAAATTGCCCTGACTGGATAGATTGTGCACCTTGCCAGGCAGCTGCCTCTACTGGTGTGAGTGAAGTAGTGATCGAGAGGTCAGAGAAGTGGGCCTGGGATTTTGAGTTTGCAGGTTGGAATCCCACAGCTGACAGGTCACAAGAACAAGATCTCTTGACCCTTATCACCTCCACATTTGAATGAAATTAATTTTATCAAAGAAGGCATATAATATTGCTTTTAAAAAAAAATGTTTTCAGGCTCTTGTCCTGTGTCAGTGTCAGCGATTAGCTAAATGAATCCCACTCATACATAAAGAAGAGACTGTAAAAACGATGTTCTGCTGGTGAGATCAATATGATGTTAAATTGCTATCACACTGATGTGATTAAAACTTCTACAATCTGTTAGGACTGATTGAATCTCAAAGTGTTGGGCTTGCGCTAACTTGGCAGAGGGCAGAGCTGTCTGCGAGGATGCCCTGGGAGGCCCCAAAGCCATTTTTTTCTTCCACCTACCTGGGCCAAGGCCAACCTTATCAGACAAGAGGGCCTGAGGATTACTCCCCCCAAGAGCATTAGCCTCCCTCCTGGAGAAAAAGGGCAGCCATTTCTCCCTCCTCTCCTCCACCTCGAGCCCTTACCCCCCTCTTCGGCCCTCAGCACTCCACCTTTCCCGTGGGAGTTTGCAAAGCCAGGATAACCTTGAGACCTCAGCTGGTCTGCTGCCAGACACATTAAAGAAATTCCCTCCTTTTCTCTTTCCATCCTCACCTCTCCTGTACACCCTCACCCCACCTCACTATCCCTCCAGCCCTCCTCCTGATCACTGGAACATTACTCTATTTTTTTCCCCTCCCGCACCCCCCTTTCTCTCTTTCAGTCCCTTCATTTTTAGACTCTTTTTTTGCCTTCTCAGTCTCGTCTGATTGTGACTAAGATTAGCCCTTTTTCTTTCTCCCTCCCCCATTTCCTCCTTTCTCGTCTTCGACAGGAGAGAGGGTGGGGGCTCAAGTAAAGCGATAGAAGGGGCTGTTCACATGATCTCCTGCGTAGTTGACTATTATCTGTAGATTGTCGAGCTGCCAATTTCAATTTAGCCAGCCCTGTTATCAGGCCAAAAATAAACGCCTCATTTGAAAAGTGAAAATCAAACTGTCCCGACAGGAGGGATGACTGACGTTGATTGCAAACTAACTGTTTTGGTGTCAGCCTGCACTTTGTGTGGCTTTTGTCTCTTTCCTTTGCTCTCCCCCCTTTGCCTCTCTCCCCATTCTCTCTAGGCTTCACGGCTGTCATATTCCTTTAGTGCTGGAAAGGTCAAGTGCTGCTTGCTGCAAGTGAGATCTGAGAAGCTCAGGGATATACAGCCACCCCCCCTCACCCTCGGCCATACCTTGCTTTGTGGCAGTAATGCCTCTTGCTGCGAGCTCTCCTGCAACGCCACCAGGCAGCAGCGGCGGTAGCCGGCCGGGTTGCAAAGGAATGTGTTTATCCCCTGTAGTTAGCTCCCGCCTTTCATGTCTCCAGCTCCTCCAAGTTGACCTGTTTTCAGCACGCCGCACAGAGGGGCCCTGCGCCCTAGCATGATAGGAGCAGGGATCAGTTCACAATGTTTACGGTCAAAAGAAATGATAAGTAATGAAGACGAGAGGGCGACTGGGACGAAGGGGAAGAGACGAAAGCAACATCAAAGGCAAAGTAATGATTTACATCTTGTCCAACTTGGAGTACATTTTCAGTCGGTATTTTGTACTTCAGTTTGGTGATGTGACAGGAGACACCCCCTCCGGAGAAGCTGTGTTTCCATTCAGGAGTTGGAAAGTGACTCTTTTATGTGGCCTTCGAATTTCAGAGAGGAAATGGAGAAAGTTTACAAACAGCGATGATGGGCCTTGTAATGGTTTCCCATGACATCATTACTGTCGGGGCCTCCAGGGGGTGTGAGGTGAAAACACACACACAAACACACACACACGCACACAAACACACACACACACATTTGCACATACATAGGTATGACTTCATCACTGCCGCATTCCAGGTTTCACCTTTCTGCCCCAACAACGCCACCAGATTCTTACCCGGTAACACCCTATCTGCCCCTCACCTCCCCTTTACTGCCACACCCCTTCTACCCTCCATTGTTTCCCATCACAGAGCCTCGTCTTTCAACAAGAAGATGAGAGACAAGTGCCAGCGCTATAGGATCGCAGAATACAACTTTGAGCCCCACGCTCAAAAAATCAGTTTCTTCAGTCTTCCCACTTGAGGCTTCAAACAGCCTCCGAGGGGCAAAGGATTATGGGAAAGGCCATTGACGTGTAAGTGGCTGGGCTGGAGTCAAGTGTTGGCTGTGGTGGTGTTAATTTCAGCCATTTAAAAAGAGGTGGTTTGCTCAACTTGGCCCTTAAGGGCCCTTAGAGGTGCGACTTTCTACACTGTGGTCTGGCAATGATGAGAATGATATGCACCGCAGATAATCTTTATTCAATCAACACAAAGCAATGCTGTGATCACTACTTCAGTACAGTGGTTCACTCAGCTTGATGCACTTTGATGATTATTTTTTTGTGTGGCTTTCACATGCACTACCTTCAGGGCTGCGGCACTTTTTATGTGGCTGATAGTATTAGAAGACCCAGCTACAGATTCTCTCTCTTGAAAATCTTGAAATGCAATGAAATCATCAGGTGTTCTGTTGAAAGTACAATAAAATGCAAATCAGTTTTTTAAGACAATAAAAGCAGGGGAGAATAACTATGGTAAACTGGAGTTATTTGAAAAAAATCTTGGAAATATCCTCAAATCCTTTTCATTCAAGCAGTTTTACACTTTCACATCCTTTCGCTCATCATTTTAATAAAATAGAATAATAAAAGATAAAATATGTAATCAAATTAATGTAACCTTAAAAATTATTTTCATTGTCTTTCACTACACATTTGTGAGACTTCAATACAACATGGTGTCCTTAGTTACTTGAAGAAACAGTGGAAAGAACAGTTAACTCTTCATTAACACACAGAGGTGTGGTCAATGTGATAATCAAATGTACACTAATCACCCAAGGAGCAGAACTTTGCAACTACATCACTAAAAAGAAGAGTCAAAGAAGGTGAAGGTGAACCTAAAAAGCATCTCATGAACTTTGTGCTGTGACTCTTTATCTTTCATTAGATGGTTAACTGTCTATAATCAAATTAGTCATCCAGACTTAAAAGGCAATTTGGGTGCAAAAGACCTGAAGATATTATTTCAGATCTTTATTTTAGGGTGAGCTGCTCCTTTAACAGGTATCCTATGCAGAACAGTACATATCCCTTGGATGATCACATAAACACTCTAACGAGATGCATCGCCTTAGTCCCAGAGGCTCAAAAGACAGCGAAAAAAAAAAGAACATTTCAAGAACAACAATGACCACAAGCCTTTTCTCACTGGATGTAAAGAAGAAAATACAAAAACACAGTGCTCTCCCCCTTGCAAAGTATCTAGGGTACATAAACAAAAGAAAACAAAAAAGAAAAATATTATGCCAAGGCCTTGTTTACAATTCTAAAATATTTCCGTGGACAGAGGCACTACCTGTCCTTGCGCTCTTTAGCCAAGTAAGAAGATATACTCACTTGTTATCCAGATATTGTGCCTATGGCACACTTGGCGTGGATTGCAGTTTCATGTACTTCTAGTCTCTCTTCAACCTCCTGCAATGTTTTGTGTAGTCACATCCACATTTTGTCTCTCAGTTTTACCATTGTTCTAGTTTATTGGCACTGAGTCACTGCAAGTGATTACTGTCAGTTCACATTAACAACTTTTGAAAAGTGAATAAAATCTAACCTTTTTAACTGTGATGAACCTGTGGCAAAGCAAGACACTTAAGTTCAGGTTAATAGTATACAATGTTTGTAAAATCTACATATACATTAATGTATGAGATACAAGGCAAGTTTGAGTATTGCTGTATTTAAAAAAAAAACAAAACATTAAATGTATCATCTCTTTCAGAAGAAAACATAAATTACACATCAAGTGTTCCAAACTAGGAGATAATAGTTCTACTAACACTTTTGCATAACTATGGAAACACAGACATACCACAGTAAAGAACATTTATTTCTGAGCTGTATTTCAGTATTACGAGATAGTTTTCTCATTAATACCACATCCTTTCTCAATGTGACATGGTTTCATTGCAGTTCACAGATTTAGACTTTGAGCATCAATAGAAACCGAATCAACCTACAAACGATGGCTCTTTCACATCATTGTAAGGTGGACAATATATGACAAGCTCATTTTTATCAAAAGTAGCTGTCTTTCAAACCACAGGAAAAAAGCTGGCCTTTATGCACAGGCAGCTGCGTGGCCAGAGAGCAGAGATGGTCTGCAAATTGCAGAATCACTGCAACAGTGAGGACAGATAATACATGAAATAGTCTTTGTCAGTTCACTTCAGCGCCACCAGTGTCACCTCACCCTCCCCCTGTCTCCTGCTGATTATATTACAATGCTTAGTTTGATATAAAAAAAAAAAAAAGTAGCAATCTTTCACCAAACAAAGTCATGAGTGCAGAAAAAAAAACCTGTCTGGTTCCTTCACAACATACAGCATGACTTCTCATTAATCAACAAAAATTTGTTTGATGAGAGTCATATCATACACTTTGTAGAGAATTTTTCACTGTAGATTTATTAGCTTTAAGCATTAGAAGTATACATTACATCCCATCAGCATATAAATGTACACTGCAGTCAGGACAAAGTTTGACAAATCATTTATGAAGACGGAAAACAGAGGTGGTCCTAGACAGTAGCTCTGAGGTCCTCCTTTCATAACAATTTCATATTGAGATTGGCAACTATCAAAAGAGAGGGAGAGTGTCTTCTGTTGTGAAGACAAAAGCTGAAGTAAAGCAGGAGTGTTCTGGCAGATGCCACTGATGTATAATTTATCTGAATTAATTTGGAAGAAAAAACTACAAATAGGTTTGTCGTTCCCACATGCACTTAACACAAAAACATATTAAGATACCTGTACTGACTGGGAAAACATGAAGTCAAACTGAAAGTTAGCTACAAAAACAAAGTCAGTTAGACATAATTCCTGAAAAAAATAAGTTTGTCAAAAGTTTTGTAGCATTCTTAAAAATTAAGATCAGACAGATGGTAGTTCCTGATAGTTTAAAGGTCTCCTCTTTTTTCTCAGCTAAACAAATCTAACCGGTTGATCAATTAAGTTCAAATAGCTCACAAAGTACAGAATTCCCATTTTTCCTTCAAGCCTTTTGCTCTCACTCTGCTCGGCTACAGTTGAAGGCAGGATCCGTCTCCATTTGTCAAGCATGTCTGAACGTGGACAGGTCCATAGCAAAAATCTTTAAAATCAATTTGTGAACCTTTATTGAAATTGTTTAGGAAAGGAATTTCATTCTGTGGAACACATGGTTGTAAACGCCCCCCCCCCCCCAAAAAAAAAAAAAAAAATTAAAGACTGTTGAATCTCATTTAAGTAGTTTAACTTTGATTTTCTGACTCTTAACTCCAATTAACTCTTTTTAAATGTCATCAGTTATTACCTGTTTTGAGCGGCATTGTATAAACGTATAATCAAACATTGAAATACCATAACTGTGTCGTGTTTCTCCAAGTTTGTGACTTAGATGTGGACTGAATTGTGCATGCCCATAGCAAGGGGATCACATCATCTTAAAACTACATATTACTTTTCTCTCATACATGCAGAGATCATCGTGGATTAGAGATGTGTTTGCTACTCATGGCAAAGGGTCAAGGGTTCAGAGAAAGGGCGTTGCCAAGGAAGTTGTGCTCATGTCCTGGAGTAAGGTGTCTTAACAGGATTAAACAGCAGCCTATCAGATTCATTTTGGATAACAACATCTGTCAAATGAACCACTTCACTGACTGCCCTGATAACAGTTTCAACTCCACTTATCTAGAAATCAGCCCCCTTGTCACAAACAGATCAGGAGCAGTTTGAAAGGGCTTGCCTTTGGCACTGTAAGCTCCAGAAGTGGAGGCATCTCAAGACACAGAGCTTCCATGAGGAATGGCAGGAACACATTTTGTTTGACACAACAGTCCATTTTAGACATTTCTTTTTCTCACACATGTAGGAAAGTCCAGAGCACAGGTGAGCTCAGTAGAGCAAGTCATGCTTATCAGAAAAAGCCAGTCAGACAGGATTCAGTGACTCGTGGCCTGAGAGAAGTCAGAAACCAGTGGATGAAATATCTAAGCAATTGTTGAAAACCTCAAGAAACAATGAAATATTGTAAAACATTTTTAGTCTAATTAAAGATATGACAACACAGCTTGGAGGATCAAAACAATGAAATGATTGCAAGTGTTTAAACAAACAAACAAACAAACAAACAAATAAAGCTTTTTAAAATCACACTGCCTCTCAGGTGGAAAAGAACAAAAGGTTATGTTTCCCACACATCAGCCAATTACTCCCCTGAGATAGCGACTAATCCACCTTTAACCTCCACCGGGCTTTTGCCCACCCAGACCAAACACTGGTCAACTCTCAACTTTTTAGGACCAAAGCTTATGCTAAAATCCTCACTTACAGAACAATATAAACGGCTCCTGTGCCTGTTACTTATCCCTGCACTGACTGAAGTCAGGCACTCTGTATGCCCAGCCCCAAACTCCCAATCTCCTCTCACATATCTCGGATACAGTTCTAGTCAAATCCTCAGACTCTCTCCCCTGATCCCCTTTTTCCTCCTTTTCTGCCCAATCCCCCTTCTTCTACTGAGTAACTTTAATTGTCCTGAGAAAGTCACGGTTGGTCCGCACGGCACAAAGCACCAGTTTATAATTAATGTTACAGAGGAGGGATTACAGGAAGCTCTGGGCAGCCTGATCTGAGAGGCTGTGACAGAGAGTGTGTGATCTTTCTGCTCGAGCCAAACTCACAGGGCTTGAGTGCATGCGTATGTGTAAGGGTGTGTGCGCCTGTGTCTGTGTGTGTGTGTGTGTGTGTGTGTGTGTGTGTGTGTGTGTGTGTGTTTGTGTGTGTGTGCAGTCCATCAGAACAATGGAGGATCTTACTTCCTCACACAGGCTAATTTATGCCTTCATTGCCCAGACCATCTGCACCATACACATACATGTGGTACATCCTCTCTTCCGACTGCGACTGGAATGTGGGCAACAGGTTTCACTTAGAACCGAGAGGGCGTTTTTATGTGACTGAAAAACCTAGAAGTGGTCTTGCGCTGTCCCTCCCTCTCATGGTGGGAAGGTGGTGGAGCTGGAGGTGGTGGATTTAATAGAGGAGCCAGAGGAGGAGGGGGGTGGGACCAGAACTCCTGCCAGGCCAGGTGTGAGGCTGGGGGCTATGCACGTAAAAACACGAAGCATTGAACTCCACCATACTGGGTGAGACACTACACTCAACCCTATATATACCAGGACTGTTCATTAGACTACTGCTCAGGAAAACAACGGCTTTTACTGTTTTCCTCCATAAAACCTGCAATCATCATGAACTTTAGACCCCAGTTGGAAACTTGTTAGCCACCAGTGTCAACCAAAATTCAACTTAACAGACAACAAACTGAGATGACTGTTTGCAATTTTAGATGAGAGAGTAAGATAGCAGCACAATAACACTGTGGTGAAATTCAGATTATTGCAACAGTGATGAAGATGGAGGAAGAGGAGGAGGAGGAGGAGGGGGTGGAGGAGGAGGAGGAGGAGGATCAAGAATCAGCAAGTTCCTATCAGGTCTTGCCCCCTGGCACTAAGACAGGAGCCTGGCTGCCTGTCTTTCATCATCAGCATGCAGGATCAGAGCGTGTCTTACACATCAACTCCTCTGTGTGCCTGTGAGTGTGAGTGTGTACATCTGCGTGTGTGTGTGTAAAGAGAGGGCACGTAAGGGCCCAGACTGCCTGCAGGGCCCCCCACGCAGATGAGCAGGGGCACAGCAGAGCTTGGCAGCGAACGGGAGCGTGTTCATGGGTGTGTGTGTGTGTGTGTGTGTGTGTGTGTGTGTGTGTGTGTGTGTGTGTGTGTGTGTGTGTGTGTGTGTGTGTGTGTGCGCGTGCATGCACACAAGCACATATGCACTCAGGGGAAAGTGCATATGTGCTTGTAAGTAGCAGAGGGAGGTAAGGAGGGGGTGAGTCAGCCAGCCTGGACATATTCTGTCTCTTCCCCACCCTTCTTCCTCACCTCTCATTTTGTTTCCTCATCCCTCCTGCTAATCACTCATTCCTTCCATCTCTCTCTCACATGCACCCGCACACGCGTGCAAGTGTGCGCACACACACACACACACACACACACACACACACACACACACACACACACACACACACACACACACACACACTGCTGCCTCTCATTCTCAGACAGCAGCAGCCGGGGGCCAGGAGCCTGCTGGTAGAGGCTGCATCGATCTTTTCCCAGCTGTGGGGGTGGCAGAAAACACACACACACACACACACACGCATGCACAAAACGATATACAAATCAGATTCCTAACCTTGGAGCAATGATTGTGGATGTGGGGAGATTCGGGCTTCCACCTGGTGTGACTCACTGAAATCTGCCAAGCTTTCTTCAGCTAACCTCTGAAGGCTTGTCGACAACATTTAATGGCACTCATGCAAATAGCCAATAAAACGTGTAAAGACGTGGACAAATGCTGCTAATTTGAACAAAATAATGTGGAGTGTACTGATGTTGAAGAAAGAGCTAAAATGTACAATAGGCAAACAGAGTAAACCCAACAAAACACACATTTTGATTAAGAAAACATACATATGCATGCACCGTAAGTTCTAGACAGGCACAAGTTTTCTATCTTCTATAGCACTTTTTTCCTCATGAGGGCTGCGGCGTGCTGGAACTGGTCACCAGGCTGTCAGAGGGAAAATATAGGGACAGACAACCACACACACTCAGACTCACCCCCAGTAGCAATTTAGGGTACCAGTTAACCTCACATGCATGTTTTTGGACTGCAGAAGGAAACCCATGTAAACTTGGGAAGAACATGCAAACTCCACAAATAAAGATCTGGCCCATATTTTAACACACGACCTTCTAGGTGAGAACACACCACACACAACATCATCATTTAAGTACTATCTGCTAATATGATTTGCTATGTGTTTTTTGTCGAATGCATATCTCCTGTTTGTTTATACAAAAACTTTTTTATGTTTTGTTGAATCTGCTCTTCCAAAAGACTCAGGAGGAAATCAGTGCAAAGAAAACATTTTTTTAATATGACATTTAATATTTTATAAGAATCCCCATACATGCTTCTGTTAATCAGAACAAACGCCAAAACTGTAATGAATCCAGAAAGAGGGAGTGGAGAGTTTCCTCAAAATCTCATGTTTAATAGTTGTCAGCTGGTTTCATAAAGTGATGGTTCCATTGCTACTGATTTGACTTTTAACTAATTTACTTGATTAATTTGAATATGGTTAGTCTCGAATCATATTCAAACACCGGGATGAATCTGCATGTTATGACTCTTGATGTGTGTGGCTACAAAACTCTCCTATTTTAGACAGAGGTGGACATATAAGTGAGTGTGCACATGTGTCTGTGAACTTTGCCAAATTTCATCCCAGCGGAGACGGTCAATCCAACACGGCAGCCAAGGTCATCATATAATCTCTACAATATGTCCTGTAATGGTTCAGTACTTCACATCCATAGCAAACAGCATATCAAAAGCTGGCTGGGGTGGTTATAGTGGGATACTGAGGGGGTCTTAATCCTGAGCAAAGCTCCAATCAAAGTGAAAAACATGAGGGAGGGGGAAAAACCGGGAGGGGTGAAAGGCTTTGGAGGGAAAAAAGAAGGAATGGGGGCACTGATGAAAAGCCAAATATGCGACATTCACAGAAAAGGGGGCCCTTGTTGATGTGCTGAACCTTTGAAGAAGAAAGAAAAAATCAGAAAGTGTGAGTGTGTGTGTTTGTGTGCGTGCATGCATGTGCACACACACACACACACACACACACACACACATGTGCGCACATTTGCACGCGCAGTGGGGGTCACTGTATTCAGGCACATTATGTCATGGCAGTCAAAACAACGTAAGGTTGACGGGATGGGACCCCTGCTGACACACACACACACACACACACACACACACACACACACACACACACACACACACACACACACACACACACACTCACACACACAATCATAAGTCTCCCCTCTCATCCCCCTTCTGGCAATGGAGCATGCAGAGTGTGGGAAACAGCGGCTGAGGCACGCGCCAGATAAGATCTCGCCTCTCTGGGCCTCTCTGGAGAAGCAAACAGGACCCTGTTGGCACGCAGCAGCACCCTCCCTTCAAACTCCTCACACACAAACACACATACGCGCACGTGCATGCGTACACACACACACACACACACACACACACACACACACACACACACACACACACACACACACACACACACACACACACACACACACACACATCCTCCTTGACTAGTGTAACCCCCAGTGACCCACGCAGCCATGCCACAGAGTGCGTGTCCTCCACTTCCTTCACTTGCCTTTGTTTATGGAATCACTTAGCCTTCATGCCTCAAAGACCACACAGTCTTTAAAGGGATAAAATCATTATGTATGTTTCATAGAGATGCCATGATCCACATCAAAACGTAGATATTTCAAATACAGATGTCCCTATCACATTTTTTAGCCCGTGAGAGAGTAATTTCATTTTGCGTATCTGTCAATACCAAGTTCCGATCCAGTACCGTAATATGTCTATGGGTTTAGGCGGGTGTAGGTACCAGATGTACTGTGGTGGTCAGACAGGCTCGGGGTCTTACGCCTGTGCATGAAATTACACTATATGACTGGCTGGAAGTTGGAAGGAAAGGTTTCATGGGACTGTATGTTTTCATAGGAAAAAGAAAGATTGACACCAAAGTAATAAACTAAAACTAATCAGGAACGTCAACTACATGCAGAAAAAAAACTCCCATGTAAACAGGTGGACTGTCCACTGAGAAAACTAAACCTATAAACTTCTAATCCCAAGTTTGCCAAAGTATATTGTATTCTACTCTGTTCTATTCTATTCAACCTGCTTGGCTCAGCCTCTTTTGATCCTAAACTGGACAAAAACCGTACAGAATATTGATGGATGGATATAAGTCAGATGCGGAGCAACAAAACTGTGCCACTACAATTCAGTCAAACAGAAATTATAAGGATTTTAAAATCAGAAAGCTGGGCTTCATCAGATATACAAAAGAATAACAAGGAATTTAATTTGTGTTGAAAACCACAACAATCAACCCCCAGGGCTGCTTAATATAGCTTTGAGTACGATCAGAATGAAAAGGCTCAGTCGTAAACTACACATTCAGGATGAGGTGGTTGTTTTGTGGTGAAAGTCAAGTGAGAAGATTTTAGTTGTGCCGTCTGGGTTAACCACAGCCGCTAAAGAGTCAGCAAAGTGGAGTGAGACTGCTCTTGAAGTGCAGTGAAGTGGTAATCTGAAGTGTAAAAGAGTCACCCTTTTTGGGTAAAAATAATAATGGAAAGAAAAAAACCCAACTGTACTTTATCCGACACTCATATGCATGCGTGAGCACACACACACACTCGCACACACACACAACTGCATAAATGTCTCTGTTTTCCGTTTGACTCTCGCATTCACACATTGTCACAACTCCCCTCTTAAACAAACTTCACAACTGGCCCGAGGCAGACAGTCAGACATACACACATACTCCGCATGTTCACTAACAAATTCAAACTCTTCCCTGCCCACAAGCCAAATATTTACTCTTGTTCAGATATGAGACTGAACGATGGGAGAGTGAGTTTCAGCAGTTTTTTTTTTTTTTTCTCGTCATCAGTTGCTTTCATTTTCAACACTGCTCTTACTGTTGGTAGTGAACTGGTGTTTGAAAAAACAGCTTGGACAGACATCACAACTGTGCAAGCAAATATCCTCACTGTAGACTTTTGTGATAACTGAACCACAACTGTTCGGCACAATGTCACACATGAAGGGCCAGCGGTAGCGATTCCTGTATGACGATGCCTCTGTGTGAGAGTACAGCTGCATGGTTTGAGCCCAGGATTGGTGTTTTTATGTTTGGAGTTTGCATATGTTATCCTTGTGCGTACAATTATTTTCTGGTTACTACAGTTTCCAACTACAGCTCAAAAACATGCCTGAAACATTAAACAACATAAAATGGCCTCTATAAAATGTAAATCTGAGTGTGGATGATTGTTCGTCTCTCCATGTTTGTGATGGGATGAACTGGTGATACATTCAGATTGCACCTCAACTCCACCTAAAACAAACTGGGGTTCGCAACAATACAGCCGACCACATAATCATTTAAAGTCCTGCTCACCCATTCTGTAGCGTCGGTGTTAAGTCACTATTAACCTCTCAATTAATTCATAAATATGTGTAGTCTCACTCAACCTGGCTGAATCAAGTTTATCACAGTGTGTGTCATTCTATCATAAATTGCCTACTTAAATTGTTATTATTGATAGTAAATTCAAAAAGTTAATGATTTGTTTGACTCAGGAAAAAAAAAGGTATAAACCATTCTGGATTTGTCTGTATTTCATTTCTTCAATCTTTACCGTTTACAGTAAGTAACTTCTTTATTCATACAACGTTTTGTAATTAGATCAATTCATATGTTTGGTAATCTGTGTTAAGCATTTTAGCGTTTAGGAATTGATACTCCTGGCTGAACTGTTGTGCTGCAAAGCACTATGGGAGTTGGGGAATCGGGGACTGAAATGTTGTTATTGTGGTTTATGTTACTGTTAAAAAGGTACGAATGTAATCAGCGGTTGTGCTTTACTGTGCCCTGCCGGTTTAGTTATACGAGTTAGTTTGGTTGAGTTTTGACATTATCAGGACCAAGAGTTTAATGTGTTTGATGTCTTCCAGTTACTATTACTTGAACTTTAGAATTTAATTTTTCAGTGTAAATTGTTACTAGACTTTTTCAAGTAAATCTTACAAGTCATTTTGCAAGGCATGGTGACCAAATACAATATTTTCTGTATTTGTAAAGTTTTGAGGCATCACTCAGGTTTCAGTTTAAGGATATCTTCACTTTGAAGGGTGTAGACAGTGTTGGTGTTCAAACAGACTAAATTATATTAAGAAATGATTCTAATACTATGTCCACTCATAAGTATTTTAACAATATTGTTGAGGATTAAAATCTCTGCTGCTACGATATCAGAGTGCGTTAATTTGTGCAAATCTACATAATAAACTGGAAAGTGAGCTTGTTTTCTTACATGAAATATTGCTTTACGTTCATACAAGGAAACAAGCAGGTGCATGATACAGCAGCGTGAAACTCTGAAAAACTTTTGCATACACTATACATGACACAATAAACTTTAGCTGGCATTGAAGAGAGCGAACGAGAAGGGAGGCTAAATCAGGGAACGCTGTAAGTGAGAGTCAAATGGTGCATGGCGAGGTCATCTGAGCTGCCACTGTGGATGGACACCCTCCTCCTCCTCCAGTATGAACACACACCACCCGTTCACTAAGCTCCCATACGGTAATTGGGCCCTCACATCAAACAGGCTTCATTAGGATGGCTCCAGTAACTGCTAATCCCTCGCCTTCACACACAGGGGGAGAACAGTTTTGTGGTGCATGGTGTTCGCCACGCTGAACAAAAGATCGTGAGGAAACATCAAAGACCTCCTCATCCATGTCTTGCAAACTAAAAATGTGCGTGTGCGTGTGCGCGCGCGCGTGTGTGTGTCACTCCTTACGTGTGACGGCTGAGCAGGACAGACATTTTCGATGCCCCTCAAGTCATGTGGAAACATGACTTGAGGCGGACTCTGAAAACATCAGACATCACTGAGAAACAGTCGCCACTCGACCTCAATGAGGCCGCCGCCGTGATGTCCCAGCTCACTTCTTGGGAATGTCCCACAAACATGACACACTTGCTCACTTCACACACACACACACACACACACACACACACACACACACACACACACACACACACACACACTTAAAAGAAACTGAAGGATTTGTGTGACACAAATGATGAGGTTAACAGTTTTTGTTGGGGTTACTGTTTGCTGTGGTTGCCCTGTATCACATAACTTTAATGACAGTAAATCCATCTCTAAAACACACACACACACACACACACACACACACACACACACACACACACACACACACACACACACACACACACACACACAGAATCTCTTTATACAGTATGTACAGTATATAGGAACACCTCCCTGACCTTTCCAGTAAGAGACAGTTATACAGAAGGGACAAGTGTAGTCCTGTGCTGTTTATGATGATAATACGTTTTACAGTCTGTCATTGGGGAAATGACATCTCTTGTTGAGAATAAATTTCTGAAACTAGCCTCCTTCTAGCTCTTCTGGATAATGGCGGAATGAACACCATTCCATCTTATCACAAACTCTGTTATTAGCAAGCTAAGCTTTATGCTGGGTGATTTCTCAATGCATGCAATAACAGAAAATGTATATGATCACAGACATGCAAAGCTGGCAAAGGATCACAAGCAAGCACTCCCCCACAAAACCACAACTAGACCAGACCAGGTCTTAATGTCCACCACAGCACAAAAATGTCCCTCACAACACACACACACACACACACACACACACACACACACACACACACACACACACACACGCACAGAAATGCACGTACACAGACACGCACACTCCTAAACAGTTCATTCCCACCCATCCCTTCCTATCTACGCTGCCCTGGATCATCAGTGCAGCTGACCTCTCCAGGCTCCGACACACACAACAGAGGCAGGCTGAGGATGTGTTGACAGGCAACAGACCACCAGCTCTTAATTAGTAGGAAGTTGCCGTGTCAAGGTGTCACGGGCCTGGAGTGCGGAAGACCTGGGTTGGTCTGTCCCTCCTGGTGATTCCCAGAGGATGCTTTGTTGTCACTCTCCCAGTATCAAACACTTGTATGCTTTATGCCGCCTGGACAACAGTTGTTTTATTTCTACGTGTGCTGATGTTCTTATAAATGAGAAACACAGCCAATGCAAAACTCACATGTTCTTAATTTTGACCCCCAGAAATATTATCGCCTTGTTACAAGAGGGCTGAAACAAAAGACGCTGAGAATATTTTAACTATCAATTTACGGTCCTACATAGTGAATCGGCACTTAAAGGTGCCTTAAGGAGTTTGCACGTTTTATGCGAAACAGCGCCCCCTGCAGGCCTTGGGCGTAATGCAGCTTAGTGAAAAACTCGTCCCTGTGGCTCGCTTGCATGGAAGAGGGGGACTGCGTCTTCGCTCATTTAGAAGCGCTCAAGTAAAATTTAAGTTTCTTTTACCTGGTGGAGTCTGTGCTGGAGCTGTGGCAGTGCTAGAAGCCAGTCTTTTCTTACTTTCTGGAAGCTCCTGCTCAGTTGTTGCTCACTAAGCATCTGGCGGAGTAATGGCGGACAAAGCAAAACTGAACAAGCCGGAGCGCGCATTACGTCATTCCTTTCAAATTCTCCCCAAAAAAATGCTGGTGCCGGACCGGCACTGCAACTTTCAAGTGACAATTTAGCGCTGTTAGAGGTACTTGTAATAAATATGTCAGGGCACATTGTACACATCATTAAAAATGTGTAACATATTTATGGTGGAAAATAAGTATTTTTAAGGTTGTAAAACTCCTTAATGCACCTTTAAAGTAAGAAAAAAAAGCCTACTGGCATCCTCCCGGCTCCCCATCAAGCCGCCTCCTTCCACCACAGGTTTCTCTTGCAACCATTTCCTGTCCTGCTTGTCAGATCTTTAACTCTGTCGCTCACACAGACTCGCACACATTAACACACTTTCAATCAGCTGCATGTACGGGTGGTCTGCGTGTCTCCTGAAGGGTCACTGAGCAGAGCAGCTTTGCAGAGCACCTCTTCCAGGCTGTGCTGTAACTGTGAAATAAGGTGACCTTTGCTTTTTTTTAGAATGCTACTGAGAAAAAGAAACTGTTTAAGGGAGATTATGAAGAAAAAGACACACAGAAGGCAAACTGGTAAAGAAAAAGAGGTGAGAAGGGAACAAAGAACAGGAGCGACCATAAGAGCCACAGTGCAATTTTTTCCTCAATGGATTGTTGGTATATAATTTTCAGTTAAATCACCGTCATAGAATTGTATCACAGTGGTGACAAGGACCACGCAGTGATGGAGTGGTTAGCCTGCTCATCTCATAGGTAGTTGAGTTTCTTTCTGTAGAGTTTGAACGCACGGGCCTTCTCTGGGTTTCCCAGTTTCCTCCCATAGTCAAAAAGGCTAACTGCTGACATGAAATCACTTCTAGATCTTAATGTGTGCTTATTTGTCTCTTTTTGTTTCCCTCATAATAGACTGGTGACTGTCCAGCGTGTACTATGCCTTTGCAAATCATCAGCTGGGATCAAATGACATAAAGTAGTGTAAAAGCTTGATGCATGGATAGATGTGAAAAGGCATAAAGAGATTGCTCTGAAGGAGGAAACTGTGTCGTTCTTTACATGGCCATAACATGCTTTGGGCTAAATGACAGATGTGGTGTTGGACTGAGGCAGCACAGTTGTCGAATGGTGTCCTGCAGATG
This sequence comes from Salarias fasciatus, assembly GCF_902148845.1. Taxonomy (NCBI): domain Eukaryota; kingdom Metazoa; phylum Chordata; class Actinopteri; order Blenniiformes; family Blenniidae; genus Salarias; species Salarias fasciatus. Next base: position 10,623,720 of record NC_043766.1, on the reverse strand, counting down.
TCCCGTTAAGAACTCAGTCACACAGTGATAATAATCATTCAGGTTTTTTTAGAATGAAGCATGATGTGTTAGAAAATCCTAATATATCAGTCTTGTAATGGGAATATGAGCTTTTTCTATCATTGTGAGGCAGAATTGATTAAAGGTGCTGTAGGCAGGATTTTGCTAGTCAATGCTAATTTTTCTGTTTTCTTTGGATTAAATGTTAGAGTACCCATTGATAATCCTTTAGGAGTGTAGCATAATTGCACTACCACGAGGGCGCAGCGTTTCTATCTGTCTCTGTTCTGAGCTGAAAAGGAATCTCGACAGCTCCAGGTATCTTTGACCAATCAGAAGAGCCCCTGAGGCTCTAACCGTGATTGGTCGAGGGGCGTTCGTTGCATGTTCTTGTGGGAGGGGCTTAACTTGCGTAAGGGAGTGATGTCAGAGAAAACAGGACAGGATTGGCTGTGCTGGGTTTCAAATGGCCATCTTAGATGGGTCAAATCGCCATCTTGCTTAGGTAACCCGAAGCAAGATGGCGGAGATGCGGAATCCTGCCTACAGCACCTTTAAGTGCTGAATTCTCCAATCGAAAATAAGGAACATAAACTGGGATTAAATCATTATGTGTGTGTGTGTGTGTGTGTGTGTGTGTGTGTGTGTGTGTGTGTCTTTTGGTTTTTTTCTTGTATTTTGCAACGTGTTTTTTGCAGTAATTGTGAGAATATAATCATGGGACTTCCAGTCAGTTATCTGCAGCGTTATAGTCAGAAAATGAAAAGTTACCAACAGCTGAAGTCGCATTTCATAAATAATCAGCAAGAGGTCAGGAATCAATAAGAAGCAAGATAATAAAAAGAGCATTTTAGAAAATCTTAGAATATATCAATTGTAAGTAATTATAAAAAAGATTTTAAAAATCCCATCACCTGCACCAATGGTTTCACAAATGCAGGTTAAAAAAAACAAACAAAAAAAACCTCACCTTCAAAATAAAGCAAAGGGTAATTCTCATGTTAGCTCTTGATAATATAAAGTGTTTTATCATGTTTTTCTTGAACATATATAAAACTCAACATGGAGCAGTGAAAGCCATGGGGTCTCTCGTTAACAATGTTGTGAACCTGTCTGAAAATACAGGTTGGAAATCTGTAATTTACTGTGCATTTATAGAGAGATTTTGACGATCACTGAATCCTGGTTTTATTTGCATTGTCTGAGTTTATAATTATAGAGACAGTATCACAGAAGCCGATCTGGAAAATCACAGGAAAATGCCATAAACAATGCTTATGAACATAATAAGTTGATGTGGCCACCACATTGGGGCCGTTCCATACAACCTCAACACATGCAGGCTTGAATCCAAAAAAATCTCAATTTTTTTTTTTTTTAACTGAACACATAATAATGTGTTTGCCCTGACAGTAAACAGGCTGTGTTTCTCAGCTGGTGCAGGTCAAGAGAACAGGTGGCTGTCAGACAACACAAAGTCATACAAGAAATGGTAAGATGCAAAAAAAGAAAACACGCATTAATATGTATGGTAAGGCGAGGCAAGGCCCATATGAGCAGATCACATAACAACTGCTTATGAGCACCAAGGGTGGAACCCTCTCTCTCTCTCTCGCTCTCTCTCTCTCTGTTTCTTTCTCTCTCTCTTTTTCCGAGAGTGCCGATGCTTGGTCGGCCGCAGGGCTGAGGAATGTGTGAGAGCCATGTGTCAAATCCCCAGACTGTGGGAAAGTGCTGCTCTCTGTTGAACTCCCTACTCCCTCCCTCCCTTGCTCTATGACTCCCTCTTTTGCTTGCTCCCTCCCGTTCCACCGGACCGCTCTCCAGTCGAGCTCCCTGCCCCGCTCCAACCCTGTGCGGGTGTGTGCGCAGACGTGTGTGCGGGGATCATGTGTGTGTGTATGTGCGCGTGCCTGGCCGCCTGGAAGCACACAGGATGTGAGGGGAGAGCGTCTGCCAGCGGAGCTCCGCCTGGAACTGCCGCTTCCTGCAGACAGTTACTATGCCAACCCCACCAGGCACCCTTCACAACATGCACACATTTTCAGACTCACACTGGCAGCCTCCTCAACTCCTCCTCAGGAACTAACAAGATGCCCCAAGAAGGAGGCAGGCTGCTCTTTCCCTCAGATTCTTTGCAGTGGGTTTCTCTGTATCCCCTCACGTCTCTGATTTTGTACTCTTGTCTGTTATTTCTTTGACAGAGTCTCCACCAGCAAAACTGTCTAGACAAAAGCTTTGTTTGACTGAAGTTAAATCAGCCCAAAACCAGGTTTCCTTTACTGTCTTTTTTACATTGATCTGCTGGTGTTTAGATCAACAACAAATGCAACAAAGTGACCATATTTATGTCTGCTCAACGTAACAAGAATTTTATTTTACTCAATTGCATGGCTGCACAGTAGCTGTCTGTGTGTTGTGGAGTACCTCAACTTTGATTGTGGAGTTTCTGGCTGCCAAACTGAACATGTGAGACGTGTGTCCTCTATTTCAGTTGACATTTAATGTGCATTGCATTTTGTTTTTCTGCAACAATTTGAGGGTAAATTGACATTGTGCTGGCAGCACTGCACAGACACGACATGCTTATTCAGCTAATTTTACTGGATGACCCGTCCTTTGACAAAAGCTAAAAACAGTAAGCTACATAACCCTCTTAACTAACTTACTTAAGCTCTAATTTACATATAAATACAAAATAATGGTTTAGAAAATTAATATATATGAATGTTCTATTAAATGTTCAAATGAGCTTGAATACAATTTCTGAGAGTCTGAAGTTGTTCAGATGTATCCCTTCTCTACATTCTTCTAGCAAAATGTAAACAAAATAAAAATTGAAAGCTAAATTTCCATGCAACACAGATAAATTCAGTGAAGATAAACAGAGATGTAACAGCAGAAATAGTCCCTGCACTCACATGCATACAAGCACACACACACACTTTCTTTCTCTCACACTCAAGGGGTCTGCGGTCTGAATACGCTTTGTAATTAAAGACCTGAGCTAACGTTAAACGCATTTCAAAATGATTTCAGTACTGTGGTGAAAAAGCTTATCCAAATCTTTCATTGTATTTTGGATACAATATGACGACTTTTAATATGAGAACGCATGTCATTGATAAATCTGTGTACTTTCTTTCCACAACGCTCCAATTTCTATTCATATGTGTCAACTTAGTCACTGTGATTATTACTTACGGAAATAACTCAGAAAAACCTGAATCTGGCCATAGTGTCTAATTATTCTACAAGCGGCAGATACAGCTTTCTCTATCTCATAATAGATTATCAAAGATTTTGTCACAGCAATGAAATTTTGACATGTGTAACACAGCAAGGATCCTAGAGTGCATGTAAATACACCCGTTGTTGAGTGGGTGGCTCTGTGACTGTCAGCAACAGATGTCACTGGGGTTGTTTCCATTATATTGGCCTCTAAGACACTCAATTTTTGCTGTGGTTTGTTAAAGTCTTCACTAAACATTTCACAAAAGAAAGAAAAATTTAAAATCTCCAATGCACAGGCCCTATGGGGGGTCAAGAAGGTCCAGGCACTGGCGGAAACACTGACTTTGAGGACTGAGAGCTTCAGCAGCTTTATACATTTTTATCTGAATCGGAAAACAGCATACAAGTGCAAATATCCCTAATATCAAGTGGAAACATGAGCTGGTCTCCACTTAGAGAATATTTACATTCCCAACACTCAGCAACGCTGCACAGTTCATTCTCTTCCAGCTCACAGCCTCTCTGGTCACTTCTGATAACTCATTCTCCAACGACTCCTTTTTCTTTTGGCCGAACTTGAATCACACACTTGAGTCTTTCACATCAGTGGAATATGTCACTCTTCACACACTCATTGTATTTTGTAGCAAATGAAGTTAATCTTAGCTTTTGCAGGTGGTGCTATCAAATGTACATTTAAAAGTTTTTACAATCTGACTTTTTGCTGTGAAAATGTGGCCATTTCCGTGTTATGGAGAATGAAGACGTAACTAAATCAAGTAATTTTATGTGAAAAGAGTGTTTCACAACAGAAATAGTTAGATTTGATAATGCTTATTAAACCTTATTGACTATATTATTGTTTGTATTTTTTGTCTTGTTCTGGTCAGCAAGTTCTTAAACAACATATCCATCAATCACTCCATTCTCTGCAACAGGGCCTAAAAATACACTCCCTACACCTACCGTGCTTCGCCCTGCCTGCCCATATGTTGTAAAATACGTCTGCTGAGACACACACACACACACACACACACACACACACACACACACACACACACACACACACACTCTCTCTTAGACTGTACTGATGACATAAGCAGTCGTCAGACCTCCTGATCTGTCTTCCAGCTGGAGGAAGACAAGCAGATCTTCTGTTTCCTGTCCGTGACGTCCGGAGCGTAGCGATATTAATCCGACCTGTGGTAACATCCAGCACTTCAGCTCAACATACCAGCACTTTGGGATCTGTCCCCACTCACCTGAGGTGACCCCAGAAGTCAGTGCTTTCCAGCATCTACAGCCGTTCAGGTGCTGATGAGCCAGATGTATCCATAATATTTTCCTCTGTAGCGGATCTGTCTGTGTCAAGGCGATTAGTAACAGCTTGAGCATTATTAACAGTCTGTTTCAGAACAAAAGGACAGCTGTATTTCTGTTAGGCGGTGAAGGATTTGAACACTTTTGGTTTCCACAACACAATAAATCAGACACACCATCAAGCACATGAAATATTGGTTCACGTATTCAGACTTGTGAATAGTGGCAGCTTCTTCACTGTCTGCAGAAGACGACCCTCTCTGAATATTGGTGCCACACACGAACACACACACGCTCACACACACAGAGGAGAGTTGGCTCTCCCTGTCCGTTGAATAAGCAGTCTCTGTGCTATATTGGTTTGGGCCTCCCCCTCCTGTGTTAGACCTTGTTAGCCTGCCAGCCCTCAGTCTCATTCCCACACTCCCATATCTGGCTCTGTGGCTGGCGCTGGGAATCCCCATCCTCATAGCTGTGCACACACAGACACACACAAACGCACACACCCTTACATCACTATCAACTTCAGGGTTTTTATTTGGCCCCATTCTTCACCCACTCTCTGAAGTCTTTTCCAAAGCGTGCCACTTCATCACACACGTAATGAAGTAGACGTGCAGAGTAAAAAACATATGTGGCTTCTTGATATTATGCTCCAGCACTGTGGAAATCATCATCTACACTCTGTAACAATCATAAGGACCTCAGCATGAAATGAATAAGAAATCTATTGTGGCATCATAGTTGTAGCTTTAGATGCACAAGAGCAGTTGAACAACCAAATTCAAAGCATTCCTGTTTCTTAGGGTGACTTGGCAGTTCAGAGATTAGCAGTACTGTAAGAGGCAGGTTTGCCCACATACTCCAGCTTCATTCTACAATCCAAAACATGTACATGTCCGGTTAATTACTGACTCTGAATAAGGTTCAAGTGTTTGTAATTGTCTGTTTCTCTGAGTTACCTCTGCAGTGGATTGAAATCCTGCCCCTTGGTTTGTCCTTTTGATTAATGTGATTTGGGACTGACTGCAATTGCAATGACACGTGGATATGACAAGTGGATTTGACAAGACTGCATTTCAAACAACAGAGTAACAAGTCCTTTGCCTCCATGCATTGTTTTTTATGTTTTGGTACTTGATTGTTTTGGATGTGGTGACAAATAACTGTTGATTTTTTTTCTTCGTTTCTGGTTTTGTTCATCACCATTCATCCGTAATTGATGATTTAGTCATGAAGATTTATTTTTCCTGAACGTATAAACTAAAAATGGATTGCACAACAAAATATAACAAGTTTATACATGTAAATATCTACATACACAACCTCTATATTAGTTACCAGTTTACTTTCGCAGAATGGAAAGATAATGCTCCACTATATGAGAAAAAACAAAACAAAAACACTACTGGTGTTAATTGCGACCACTGTTTCCCACACGCTTCAGTAATTTGAGCTAATTCATTAATAATGGAAATGTGTAAATTACAAAAAATGCCCATATCTGCATGACCCCTGTTTGACAAACTCTTGTCTGCTGATCAAATTCCAAAAAATTGTACCAGCTAAACCTACACAGCAGGCTCTGATGAAGCAGGCTTAGCTGTCTGGTCAGAGGAAGTGTGGCTTTATAGTGCTGTTGGGGTCAAAAGAGGCCAGGTGATTTACAACTGGCAGAGGGCTGGATATACTAAAACAGCAGCACCAGTGCATAACTTGCAGCTTAAACAAGCCCAGCTTAAACCAATGTCCATTAATTGGACATTAAATCATGACATCATTGAGTCAGTTGAGATATTTCAACTTAAAAATCTAACCAGGCAAAGAAAGTGCGGCCTGTGTGGGCTTAATTTTTTTCTCTCGTAGAGCTGAGGTCATGGTGATTATGTGATGATGAGATCAAGGAAACTGGAGAGTTATAGCTGGTGATGCACAGTTTTTTTGGTTTTTTTTAAAATATTTTTCTGTCTTATATTTTTATGAAGTGAGCACGATAATGCCTGGCCCATTGATTGATTCAGCTGCGATTTGGATTGTAGTTAGATTCAGAGCAATGGCTTGAAAGCAGTTACATAAGAGAAGTTTCTTATAATTTAGGAGGACGAGGCAGAATAATTGTGAAGAAAGCAATATCAAAAGAGTAGGAAAAGAGGAGGAGGTACTATGGAGGGGTGAGGGAGGCACCATGGCCATCTTATCGGTCCTGTGAGCCACAAATCTATCTAAGTGGGCTGAGAGAGGAGAGGAGGGCCTCTGTTGTGTCCTGTGACCCAACACTGTGTTTTATGGCATGCTGCTGATCTCTATCAGTGTGGGAAAAGACTACAGTGCCAGGGGAACAGAGCGTGTTTATGTGTGTGAGTGTGTGTGTATGTCTGAACACACATTTGTTTAGTTTGCACAGTTTCTGCCACTAAAGTAATCAAGAGGGCAGCGGCTTGAGTGCACTCCTGCGGAGTGTCTACGAGGGTGTGTAGTGTTCTTGGTTTCTGCATCTAAAAAGCAATCGAGATGGCACAGGATTGTGTGTTTTGTGCATGTGTGTGTGTGCATGTATGATTGTACTTGGCTGCCATGGGGCCTGATAAGAACTATAAACATCATCTAACAGCAGGCGGGCAGGTTCACCCACACTACACGATAAGAGAGAACTTTGACCTCTCACAAGTCTAACCGACCATTTAATTTACACACACACACACACACACACACACACACACACACACACACACACACACACACACACTTTTAATATCAGGTCATAAAGTAAAATACGCTTCTGTGTGTCGCAATTAAATCTAACGTCACTGCCATTCCACTGCTTAGAGCTTTGAGACATACAGCAGTCACGGAGAGCTCCAGTCATATGAATGTCCTGTCACCAGATGGCTGTAAAACAGACTGATCACTCATTAGTAATGTCCTGAGCTCAGGGCTCCAGACTACTAAAGATCTTTTATGTCTGCTGGCTCTAACTGCCATCAAAGCTCGTGCTGATTTCTCCTAGTGAGACCTCCTCAAGGCAAGAAAAGCTGTGTTTCATGAATGCACACACACACACACACCTCCTCAGCACCCGCTGCTTCTGCATGTTGGCTGAGTGATGCACACTCCACCTTGCCTCAATAAACCTGCAGTGTGGTCATGAGGTGATGAGGCCAGAGCTAAATTGGCGGCAGGTTTAGTTATTAGTTGAGTCACAGATGAGTTCATAAGGGAGGCGCGCTCCAGGGGGTCACTGGGTAAATCATGCTCCATTTCACCCATGTATTCAGCCGTACTCGCACACACAAACGCACTGATGCCCCACACCCATCCACACACACACACACAGACACACACACACAGACACACACACACACACACACACACACACACACACACACACACACACACACACACACACACACACACACACACACAGACTCATGCAGACACCAGACTCCATGGTGACACACTCCATCAGGCCACAGTGAGTCACCTGTGCAGCCTGGAAGACAAGCAGCCTGAGGCAAGGCGACACGACTTGTGTGTGTGTGTGTGTGTGTGTGTGTGTGTGTGTGTGTGTGTGTGTGTGTGTGTGTGTGTGTGTGTGTGTGTGTGTGTGTGTGAGTCGGAGCCGGAGCCCTGGCTCCAGTGATATCATCATTAGGAGACAGCAAGGGCCGGGCCGTCTGATGGACGGCACACTCCACTCCCCTTCTGATCTGGCCCTCTCTCACCCAAAAAGACCATCTTCTGACTACCCATAAAATAACGACAGAAGAAAGAAATGGATGGAGCGAAATGGGGGAGTAGCAGTGAGAAAAAAAGAAGGTATAGATGTTGTATAAGTAGCTGGGTCTTGGCCTTGTGTTACACCCGTCTTAAGATGTGTCCATTGGGAGGAGACCTCGCCTTCGTTTGGCAATCAGCAGGCACTTACACATTAAACTTGGAGTGGACACAGACATTAAACAGCCATTACATCAATACTATGGATGTGTCGCACTTTAAAGGTGTACTTATCGTTTGCTTTACGACAAACCATAACTTGGATGAAAAGGCGCTCAAGTAAATTTCTTATTCCCTAGTAAGGAGGAGGAACTGGGAAACAAGAAACTAAAAAATGCAAGGGTGATGTTGTCGTCAAGTATATAAACCTGGTCAATGTCTAATTAATTAGATTAATTAATGATTAATTAATTAACCTGAATTATACCAAGTGTACCGATCATTGCTTGCTGCCGGCCATGGTGCATTTTTACAAGTCTCACTTTACATTTCTTGACCATATATTGTGTATTCTTGAAAGACTTTCCATTGTGCAGGTTAAGTAAGATCTAATGGTGTCTTATACTCAATGGACTGGTTTCAGTCATTGTCCGAAACAGCTGAGCTGCTTATCATTAGAATTGAGAAAAGCTCATGCTGCAAATGCTGGTTGTTTTTAGTCCAGCACAGGCAATGATGCTGTTTCTGTTAACTCACAACACAGACAAAAAAAAAAAAAAAATCATTCACATAGTTTAGAAAAGGATTTATGAATAATAGATTGTTTTCTGTACAGTAACAAAGCTCCTGGAAGGTCCAGATTTGTGGTTCTTTGTTACATGAACCTGCACCATGTTGTTTGTTGTAGCTGTTTTTTTTTTTTTTTATCTTTACAAGTTACAAAGTTTTTTTCAAACAGTAGAACTGTGCTCCCAGTGGCAGTGGTTCAAAGAGGAGATTCTTCCAGTTAAAAGGAATCTTCCATGCTTATGGTTGCTCAAGTGGGATGTGGTTTTGTAAATGTTTTAAGTAAGCATTTGTCGAAGAATTTTCAGAGGATGACTTAACGAAATGCAATCCCACCACCATTCATAACCATTCAACACAAATTCTAACTTTATGTGTCACGCCTGTATTTCCTGTGCACATACGTGCATGTGCATATTTTGGTCAGGGTACTGTGGTCAAGTTAAAGAGTGTCTATAAATTGACCTTGTGAATGTGTGTGTTTCTCTCTCCGTGCTTGCCCTGCAACAGATGAATGGCTCTGTCTTTTACCCAGTGTAAACTGGGATTGGGATTAACAGTGTGAAGGGGTTTGTTGACTGCTCAAGCAGTGGAAAAAGACTTAAGTGAAATCCATTTCCCAACTGTATGCACATGACAGCCAGATTAAATGTTACTTTTTTGTTTGTATTATTATTATTATTATTATTATTATTATTATTATTATTATTATTATCATTATTATTATTATCATTATTATTATTGTTATTATCATTAGAAGTAGTAGTAGTTGACATCTAACATCTAAAAAAACCCAAAGATAAACAAATAAATAAAGGACATCCAATTACGTAAAGAATATAGAAGAGAAAATAAAATCTGTACCTCTGTCATTTGCATGTACAAGAGGAGTACAGAAAGAAGTGAATGCTTATTTAATCCAGTTTCTTCGTATTTTTGTCATTACCTTGCAAAACAATACATTTTTATAATAAATATCCATTTCAGTGCATTATTCCACCAACTGAAGCCAACTATGAGAAACCTGTTGGGAAAGATAAACTTTGACCTTAAGTTTTACAGACAGCACCAACCTGACGTCAGATTATCATTGTTGTTGTTGTTGTTGTTGTTGTTTTTAATTACTTATCATAGTTGGCAAAAACTAAGAAATTGTTGCAGAGGGAGTATTATGGAACTGTAATCCGAACCTTCGTTACTACCCAGACTGTAAGGATGTGCCCTGCATTGAAGTACATGAGGCCATAATCTTCATGCTACACGGAGCTTATTCCTACCTGGCAGCAGGAAAGCAGGAAAGCAGGAAAGATGGCAGGCAGCACTGGGAGAGTCCTGTTCTTTGACTTTTTCAGTGCGTTCAACACCATCTGTTCTGTCCTGCTCAGTGATGAGCTACTGGACATGAAGATGGAGACTCCATTGGTGGCCTGAATCAGCAACTATCATACACGTGAGGCTTGGTGACATTGCATCAGACATTATCGTGAGCAGCACGGGGACAGGGGACAGTCCTGTCTTCCTTCTTGTTCATGCTCTACACTTCAGAGTTCAGGTTCTGGTCTCAGTCCTGTCACCTGCAGAAGTTCTCTGATGACTGTGGGCTGTATTAACAGGGACCAGGAAGCCGAGTACAGCGGTGTGGTGGACAGGTTGGTGGAATGGTGTGGACTGAACTACCTACATCTCAATGTCTCGAAGACAAAGGAGCTGGTGGTGAACTTGAAGAGACAGAGGACTCATCCAGTACCAGTCACTACACATGGAGGTGGACATTGTGGATTATTAGAAATACCTGGGAATCCACATAGATAATAAACTGTACTGAACTATGAACACAGATGCTGTCCATAAGCGAGTCAGAGCCAGCTGTACTTCCTCAGGAGGCTCAGATCATTCAGCGTCTGCAGAAGCATGCTGCAGATGTTTTATCACCTGGTGGTCTCCAGCGTCAGCTGACTCACACTTAACAATCTCATCAGGAGAGCTGGCTCTGTCCTGGGGGTTGAGCTGGAGTCTGTGGTGGAGGTGTCAGAGAGAAGAATGCTGAAAATGTTTCGTAGCATCATGAACAACTTCTCTCACCTCCTGCAGACCACACTGACGTCCTGTCAGAGCACATACAGTCTCAGACTGAGACCACCGAGATGCACTAAAGAAGACCACAGGAGGTCCTTCCTAGTAATGAGACTGCACAACTTCTCCCACTGCTGCAGAGGAGATACCGAAAACTTTGATTGAAACTGTATGTTCTTTGTTCTTCGTTCATTTTTATTTATTATTGTATTGTTTAGGCAGTTTCCTCCTGGATGAATGAAGTTTATCTGGTCTAGTTCAGTGGGTCCTCCAATTCTCAGCTACATCTGGTATAAAATGCTGCTGCTCATCTTTTACCTGGCAGACATAAATATGAGCACATAAATCCAGTTTTAGTGTGACGACACTGTCTACAGACATTTTTCTGGATTGATTTCAAAAATTAGTTGTTGTTTTTTTCAAATGCTCAATGGCCACATTTACATGAGACTTTTAATTCCTCTTTAATTTTGAGTAAAAGTTAATTCTGATCTAAAATGGCCTTATTCCAAATGAAAGTGGCTGGTTTGTCTTCATTTTTAAGTGATTTTAAACAATTCCACCACCATGTAAACACTTTCTTTCACTTCAACTTTATTCCGGACGTTCTGCACATGTTCGTTCCTGGAAACGCACATATTCCAAGATGGTGGCCCTAAGCAAGCGCTAGGCTTGAACAGAAACGAATTTAATGAATACCATAGAACAAATGGCTATAATGAAAAGAGCGGATGGACAGAAGGATAAAAATGCAGACATTTTTAAAGCTGTAGTGTCAAAGTTAATTGAGAAAGAAAGAAACACAAAACGCAGGAACCGGTGGATGTAAATACATCACTTCCATCTGCTGTTCAATCAGAACCGTTCCCAAACCCATAAGAACCCAAGCAGAATTAAGTGAGGGCAAGTAAACATGCTTCCCATGCAAACACAAAAGAGAATACATTAATTCTGAATTACGGTACTTAATTCGGAAGAAAAACTAATTCTGAATAAAAAAAACACCATATAACCCTGACCATTATCAGGTACCATTGCATTATCTCAGGTTCCAGCTCCCCCTGACCATCCTCAAAACAAGCCACAAACTCAGAAAGAATCAGAAAATTAGGATGCATGCATTGTAGCTCTGTCTGCATCACAACACCCAACCACATGACCAGAATGCTTTGCCTTTAACCATCATTGAACTGAACCCCCCCATGCGAGTAGAAGAACAAGTGACCACATTAGTCACAGGACTGGGCTCATCATCTTTGTGCAAATACTATGCTATCACACACAAACTCATGCTTGTCACATTATTCTGAGTTGTGGGTCAGCTGATGCGCCTCACCCTGTGAGCTGAATAGAGAGCAGCATGGATGAAAGCTCCTGCTGCCGCTACATTATTGTGGAGTTTGCCTACAGATCAGGTGAGTGAGTCAGTTGAGTTTCAGAGGTGTTAATGTGTTTTACACCTTCAGGCTAAAAGCAGTGGTGTGTGTCACAGCTTCCTTTTACAAACAGTAGAACCCATCCTGTCGGTTGAGGCATTATTCATCTCAATAAGGTCCTTGTGCTGCACAGCAAGCGGCGAGCCATGCTCGTTTGTCCTTCCTCACCTTCTTAACTCGTGTCCGGCATGAGATGAATACAAATGAGGGTGAAGTCAGAACAACAATACATTTAACTGTGTGGTCATCTCAAAATTAGTCAACTTAATCAACTTGTTTCATAAAGTAACAATAATGAGTAACTGACTTCCTAACTTACTTAGGACTTTAACTTTTGCAATAATTTTGCTATTGACTTGACAGTTTGTTTTTTATTTTTCATTTACTGCAGCAGTAGTTTTGCTTTGCTGTCTTACATCTATCAATCCTCAGGTCAATTGTGTTTCTCTCTGTCATTGCTCATCAGGGTTGGGTTACTTTAAAATTGTAATGCCGTACAATTACAAGTTACTTGTCAAAAAATGTAATCATTAATTTACTCTAATTACTTCAATTAAAAAGTAATATACCAGATTACTTTTAGATTACTTCACCAGCAAACATAAAAATAAAGACAAATACAATGTGTCATCCTTACAGTGTATTGACAGCTCTACACAGTAAACACTAAATGCTCTTAGTGTTCTGAACTCTGCTGAACTCTGTGTGTTCAGCCGCAATTAATACCAACAACATGACCTTTAACCTCTAACCTACTGAGAATCTGACTTTCTTTCTGACTCAGGATCAGAACCATCAGTTCAGACCGTGTTCCTCTAGTAGTCCTACAGAACAGCAGCAGCACCAGGAGCCGCATTATGCCTTGCACAGTATGTTTTCAAGAATTCAGAGTTGATTCATTCCTCAGTGACAGAAGGAAACATGCAGTCTCCAATAAATCCTCCATACAGGCTGAAAATATTATTGCCTCCATCAGATTCTTCTGAGTTCAGCCTGGTGAGGCTGTGGTTCTCAGCAGCAGGTTACTGACAGGTTAGCAGGCTAAGAACACTTCAGCTTCACTGTGAGTTCAGGTGTGTATCATACCTGTAGATGTGTCTTCAGGTTTGATGAGTCCCTGGATGTTGAGACCGTTTTCACAGCTGGGAGGCAGAATTTACAATGTACAGAGAAGTTCTGGGCCTCATCTGACTTCAATACAAAATGATGTCTAAGTTTCTAGCCAAAGAAAGAGTTTCTCTCTCTGAGAGCAGCAATGACTCCAGCAGCAGGTGGTAAAATTCATGGCAACACGGGTTGTTTCATTTACAGCTAAACATATCAGTAGATCGGGACTCCCACTGCGGGAGGCTGATCCAAGATAATGGTCGATGCAGCGTCTATCATTTATATAGTTATATATATATATATATATATATATATATATATATATATATATATATATATATATATATATATATATATAAGTTATATATCATTTGCTGTTAATCATGGTACGCCTTCGAGTTGATTTTACTTTTGAGCCGACATGACATTTGCCTACAGCAGCATGTAAACACTTGCATAGAAAACAGCAAGGAGCAGCATGAAACTGGTGCAAAAGTTTGAGGACCTCTAGTAACACTGGTGTCAAAAGACACATTCAGTAAAGTTGTGGGTGCCATCAGCCAGCTGATCAAGGCCATTATAGCCAAAGACGTAAGACAAGCTGGCATCCACAGGGCAGCATTTTGCAGAGCTCCTGAAAAAAGTTCTGCCGGAGCTTAATATTGATATTGGCACATATGTAGGCATCTCCATGGACCGTGCAGCCAGTGTGTAGGGACAATATCAGGGGTTTCCTGCACTCCTCTCTGAGCAGTCCCCCTGTCAGATTCATATATGGTGTTATGAACATCTTTTGAATTTCGTACTGGAAGAAACAACAGGCAGCGTTGAAAGGGAATCCCTCTTTTCACTGCTAATGATGTGGTAGTTTTCCAAAGAGAGTCAAGACAAGAATCACAGTCAACTGTGTACAATAGGGCCAACCAGGTGGTGGCAAAAGGATCAAGCTCTAAATAAAATGTTTTGGTGCTTCTGAAAGTATTTCTGACTCTACACAACATTGTAGATGACAGAACACAACAGCCAACTGTGAGGGAGTTCATAGAAGGACTTTTGAGATATGAGACCATGCTCACTGCTCAAATTTTCGTTTGCATTTTTGAGCAGACATCCCGCCCTCCAAATATTTACAGACAAGAGGAATGGATATCATCACAGCTCAACGTCTGGTTGAGGGGACAGAGGAGGGTCTCAGGAAGTGCGCTAGAGACTTTGAAGTGTGCTGCTTATGAGTTTGTGAAGTGGGCTTATAAAAAGCTGCAAGAGGAGGAAGAGTGTGAGCTGGTCGTGCAGACTGCCCTCCCCGAGAGAAGGTACAGAAAAAAGAAAACAATGCCAGGAGAGCTTGCAGAAGATGAGCAGTTATCATCAGTTAATACTGACTTCAAGGTCAAAATTCATAATGTCACTGAGGACAAAGTGGCAGAAAGTATTCAGAGAAGGTTTTCTGCCAATGCAAAAACTTTGCTCAGATTTTGCTTGTTGAGACCGTCTTGTTGAGGAAAATAGACCCCTCCAGCTCAGTTCTAGAAGAAATAAGCAACTCTCTGCTTAAGTTTGACAGTAGAGCTAACTTAAGTAGTGAACTCTGAGGCCTGCATGTCTGTGGGACAGGGTAAAGTTGTCCCCTCTGAAGGGTTACACTGTCAGGGCAGTAAGCATCATGCCACAAGAAAGTGAGAGGAATTCTTCAATGGAACAGCAGGATGTTGAACTGAAGAGAAAATTGTGTTTTTTGTTTTTTTTTTTTGTTCACCTCATTCTTTCTCAGTACAATCTGCACACTGATGCCTACCATATGATTGGACTGGTCTACAAGTTGCTCTTAACACTGTCCATCACACTAGTAGCCTCTGAGAGAAGTTTCTCAACAGGAGTAAAATTCATTAAAAACAGATTCAGGAGCACTTTGACCCCGAAGAAACTTGAGGAAACATACTGTTGTGCAACTGAGACAGAAATCTTCATGTATTTGGACAATAATATTGTCATACGAGTCGTATATGTGGCAGAGACCAGTGCCCTACTCAATAGTGTTTTAGGGTTGGCTATGTTTCTTTGAAAAACAGATCACACTATTATGAGAAAGTGCATTTTTAATGTCATTTTTAAAACATGGGATATTTTTCTTTAATTTTTATTGTTTGGGTATTTGTTAACACTTATTTGAAATATGGATTCTTAAATTATTTTAAAAATATGATGTAATGCATAATATGTCGGTGCACTTGTGTTGAAATAAATTTACATAATGAAGAAACCCTTACTTGCAATGGATTGGAACTATTACAAGTCTTTACAGAACAGCACAATTGTAGACTTCACATGCAGGATTATAATTACATGATTTTAATAGGTGGTGATCTAAAGTGGGCTGGTCTGAGATATGAAACTGAAGGGCTGGAAATGAGACCCACTGTGGCCCTGACACAGACTCCATGCTCCTCCTCAGGTCCACCACCAACTTCTTGGTCTTTTTTACACTGAGCTGCAGATCGTTCTGCTACTGTAAAAGTTATAAACGGCTACTGTAAACTCAGTCTCTTCGCCCATCAGTCTCATCAACCTGCTGCAGAGTTGAGAGAAAACTTCTGGAGAAAGTCCCAGTGAAATCTGTGGTGTAGCAGAGATGAGAAAAGGAGAGAGGATGGTCGTCTGCAGAGCCCCACTGTTGCTGACCGCTTTTTAAAACGTACAGTCATGTCTCAGCTAGTCAACAACCCAGGACGTGAGGAGGGCATCAAACTTCACTGACTTCAGCTTCACAAGAAAGCTAAGCTGGCCTGATCCTGAAAGCACTGGAGAAATCAAAGAACATGACTCTCAGTGCTGGCAGTTATCTGTCCTGGTGGGCGTAGATGCTGCTGAGTGTGAAGATGATGGTGTCTTCTGTCCCAAGTTGCAGCTGGAAGGCGAACTGAAAGAGGTCCAGGTGAGGTTGTTGAGGCGCCAGAGTTGCTACAGGACAAGTCTGCAGAGTCTTCATGACATGGGAGGTCAGCACTACCAGTCTGTAGCCCTTGGATCCACAGAGATGAGGTGATTTGGCTTAGGAACAACGCAGGATGTGATTCCACAGCACGGAGACCCTCTAGAGACTCAGGTTCATACTGTAGACACGCCAAAGGTTTATATAATTACATTCCCTGTCAAAGGTTATACTTTACTCTTAATGTAGTCAGAAAGGCTTTCATTCTATGATGTTCATGCTTGATTTGAAGCTGTAAGGTGCACAAGATCAAAATATGGCAATCCTAACATATTTGTCTTTGCTTTTGTTGGCTAGTTGAATACTATATTGTATTAGATCACGTCCAGTGTTTGTGATATAGATTAATATTGAAGTCACTTTTGAGTCCAGCACCGGAATAAATTCAGCTGCTGCTTTTGAGGCACACAGTGTTGTTCACATTTTTTATGTACAAAGACCTCAGCACTGGGTTCTAAACTAAAAACTGCGACTCTTTACTAGTCTTGTGATCAGTTGGTGTGATCTGTTGGTCAACTGGGTGAACAATTCACTCCAAATGTAAACATACCAAAACCCACTTCTTCATTACAGTTCATCTTCTGGACGGTTATGCAAATCAATGCAAACACCAACCCAAAGAATACTTGTTAGGACGCAACTCGAGGCCCAAACAGACAGACCATTTAAAGCAGAAATGGCAACAGCCGATCAAACATCAAACGACCCCCTTTGACACTCACTCAGCTCAATCTGTGTTGGACAGAGTTTGCATTCTCCATCTAAACTCTCCTTATACAAAAGAGCTCTGCCTCTTATTGTGAGAGCGACAGAGAAAGCAGTGTGTTGACAGAGAGGATGGAGATGGCAAACACCTCAGGGAGCAGATTGGCTCATGTCCCACATCTGCCCTTCATACTGTGGCTGCTGGCGTAGCAGATTTGAAGAGGGATCGAGGTCGTTCTCAAGTGGGTTGAGGGCAAGCTGAGGTCTCTGTGCTGACACACAGAGTGATTAAAGGGTTGAATTAAGGGGACACCAGCAAACATCAAAACAGAGAGAGAAACCTATCCATCTGTGTGAATTGAGAGAGCAACAGAAAGGAAGAGAGAAAGAGAGAGAGAGAGAGAGAGAGAGAGAGAGAGAGAGAGAGAGAGAGAGAGAGAGTCAGTGTGTATTTCAACCCCCATTCCGCCAACAGAAAAGACAAAACAGTGCACCTTCTTAATTCCAACAGTCAAAAGAACTCCCTGCTTAAAAAAAAAAAAAAAAAAAAAGAAAGTTGGTAAAAGTTAGCCCTGATCCTGTATCTGGCTTCTGTGCTGGTGAAATGAGATACATTAACATGCAAATATCTTTTTAATCCAGCTCTGGCTGAAACTGAACAGACCTTTCACAGTTCACAGAAAAGACAGAACACTGCAGGCCCGTGAGGAATAATCCACACACAGCCAGTGATTGATGGAATATTTGGAAACAAACCACACTAAAACTGGACCCCCGAAACTAAACAATGATCACTTCAGATCCATTGTTCATTTGATTTCAATCATACAATTTGCTTCATAATTTCAACACTCTTGTATTTAACAGTGCGCTGCCTTAAAGCATACATTCACTTTTCACCAAATAATACTTATTTCCCACTTTGATATTGAAATGAATAAATCACAAAGTGACCTGGCCCTGCATTTTACCCTAAACGGTTTCATTACCCATTGAGAGAAACTTAAAAAGGTGTTTGACTGAGGGGGGCTCCCTCTGGCTGATCACATCACAGCAAGGAAAATAATTTTTTCCTTCTTTTTTTTTTCAAATCTCCGTTTCCCTTCCTTTACCGTTAATGATGCCTTCTTGTTATCTCGAGGTGCCTCTCAGGGATGTGCCTGCCTCTTAGCCTTTGAAACTAGTTGCATTGTTTCAGGCAAGGTTCGCACTGAGGTTATGGGTAATTGCAAAAGCTGTTTTACATTTCAATCGGTGGTATAATCTCCAAGTCCCCGTCTTCCCCAACACACACACACACAAAAACAGTGATACACTCCTAATTCCACCATTTAGATGTGATAATGAGAGACATGGCCCTTCTTTCAAAGTAGCTGCTTCTGAAAACAATTTAGTGACACAGTTAAAGCAACAGATCTATATTTTAAAACGGTTTAAAATTTTGTGCTTTTACTATTTCGCCAGACTTGCAATGGCAATGCCTTATCTGCTAGAGAAGCAGTATCAACGTGAAAATATTTCTTCTCATGATTACCTGAAAGCACTTTCTCAAAATTTCAAAAGGAAGCCTCTGCCTGTGTTTGATGTCATCCTACTTGTATGATGTTCACTTGACACAAAGGTTTCACTGTCAATTCTTCTTTAATGGCCGTCCACTTGTCATGAGGCTGAGTGGAAACTGCCCGACGTGGCCCTCGATGCTGAACAACCCTGAGGGAAAATGGCAGCTCCTCAAATACTTATGTGTGAAGTATTATTTTTACTTGTGGCAGGAGAAGAGCGCTTCTCGACTCTTGAAAGAATGACCGCTTAACAAAGCCTCTCCTTCCCCCCCTTGCGTTTATCGGAGACTATCCCTCCAATAATGACTTTGTCTCCTTTCTGCCCCATGCCACAAAAAAACCCACTGAGACGCGGCCATGATAAATTAGCATGGCCACAATGGACAGTGGGCGCAGTGGTTAGACCTCTACAGTTTACAGTCTATCAGGGCTGACCAGCGGGGCAATCATTCCCCCTAAAGATCCACCTTTTTACATTTCTATGGAGCAACTCATTAGCTAAGTAGAATCCCCTCTTTCTTAGGGCATCTTGCTTCATTGTCTGAGGGCTACTCTTTGTCTCTTCTAAATGATCCCAAACAAGGCCCATTTTCTGGTTAATACATATTTACAGCCATGTAAGGTTTTTGTGGGAATCCTGTAGTTTTATTTTGGAGGCCATCATTCTAGACATCGTAAACCCATTACCAAGCTGTTTAGGGTAATTGTCTAACCATATAGTGGTTCCATTTGTGGAGCTCAATGAGTCGGCATCTTTAGAGTGGGCAGATGGCTAGACAACACATGGTGGGGATTCCCAGGGACAACCTGACGCATCTGTAAACCTGACTCACACATTTTTGTCGAGACCTCCGTTACCAAACAGAAAATGAGTGTGAAAGGCAAAATGAAATGTGAACAAATGGTTACAGGTGGCACAATTACAAAAACTCCCTTTGAAAGACAGAGCCATTTATAGATCTCACATTGTTACATCTTACAACAATTAAGCTATATCTAGCAACAACTATGATGTTGTGTGATTAGCTACAAGTGAGGAACACTGTGTGTGTGTGTCTGTTTACAGTATCCTCCTGGGGGGTAGGGTCGCACCATGTCCAGACTGAATTAAAGAGGCCAGCTGTGATGTCACCTGAAAGGAACATGGAGGCAGACAAAAAGAGTGATCTCGGCGCTCCCCCAAAAGACAAAAGAGACAGAGACAAGGGGCTGAAACCACACAATCATTTCAGCGTCTACAATGGCCAAGCTCCTGTAACAAGCAGGATCAGCGAGATCTGAGCACGGCTAAGCCGGCCATGGCAACAGGTTTCAGAGTAAGCCATTAAGTCCTTCTTAACACACAGTTATTTCACTCTTATGCAGCAAAGCTAGAAGAAGAGGGCTGACTCCAAAAGCATCACTATGAAGCGCATCAGTGAAAACAAATTAAGTGAGGACCAAGCAGATGCTCAAGAGCTGATATGAAACGTAGAGACTCGTCATATTGTCATAGTATAAACTGTAGGCAGCTTTTGCTACATGAGTCAAAAGTGACTGACTGGGCCAGTTCAGTAGTTTGTTAGCACATGCAGAGTTTTTCAGTCTCCCCTTTTTCTGGTTTACGTCGTATGAAAAGATCCTTGTGACTAAGTCTGGATTTGGATGTTATTAACGTCCCACCAAACAAAATTAAACAATGAAGGTAACCAAGCCGAAAAAAGGTGCCCCTGCAGACTTTTCTATTTGAGCTAATGTGACCACAGTTAATGCTTCCATGAGCTTAATTCAACCACAAAAGTAGCCAAGCTGTGGGGATGGCTAATTGTTGGTGGAAGAAACCACCTGCCAGAAACCTGAGGAAGCTCCGGAGAGTCAGAACTCAAATTTTTCTATGCAGAGCGCCAGGCACCGGATTAGATCCCTGGTGTGCAGACATCCTCTTGGCTCCCTGTGTTTTGTGCATTAATGGCTACACTGCAGGGCACCACGAATTCTGTCTGCGGCCCCTCAAGTCATGTTAAACACAACTCACCATCCCCCTGTCAGAAGCCTTTAAACACTATAGTGGTTTTAATGCAAGCAGTACTCCAGGGTTGTCTCCTCAGAAACTAAAGCTAAACTTATTATCTGATAGATGGAAGTTTCAAGTCAGGTTGAACTATCAACAACTTCTTTTAAAATTACTGCCTTCTGAAAATAAGTTATCCAATCAATCACTTTGATAGGGGGCTTATGATAGTTCAGAAAATTGTTTGAGAACATTTTTACTTGATTAACTTGTGATCATGCATTTAAATAATGTATTAAAAAAAACAAGTGACTGAATGTTGGGAAAATTATACTTTTTTGTAAACATAATATTTGCAGCATATGTGATAGTAACTTGTTCAGTTTGGAACAGTGAGATAATCTGCATTGATCATTTTACCACGTCATGAGTCACAACACAATTATTTACAAAAGCACACTCAAACAACAGCATAACACACAAGGTGCTTGCACACTATTGGCTGAAACTTATAGATTCAAGAAAGGAAATGAAATGGCTGACTTTGGGATTGGAAGATGATCCTGCAGTGAATCTTAAGGAATCATGATAAGTATAATTTATGCAATAAACATTGAAAGACACTGTGACATTTTCAATACAATTTCTTGAATTTGTGAGTTGTGGTTTAAAAAAAAGGAGCCTATATCTAATGTATATGATGAAGAAATTCCTTTTCAGAATAATATAGATTATTTCATTAACTCAGATTCTGGGGAATGTGATTTTTATTTTCCATAATGTAAAAATGCGGTGTTATTTACAATCATTGATTGTCCGCTGAAGGTTAATTGTGAGAAGTGATCTTTCCACTTTGTGGCAAATTCCAACACCATCTCTTTTCTAGAAACTTTTCAAAATACAGAATTGAGTTGAAATAATGTATTGGCCTGGTCAGAAACTGTTCCTAGAATTGATAGAGAGTTTGCCAATGCAGAATATAAAATCTGTGATGCATCTACAGTAACTCAATTATACAACTCACTAGAAGAGAATTATCTGTTTGGCCAGTGTGAGATCAACCTTCAAAAACTAGAACGGAAGAACTCCCAAGAAGAGAACAGGTTTGATTGAAGACAAAACCAACTGTGCAAGGGACAGCTTTACACTTTAAAATCAAGGTCATTAATGGGT